>NC_092151.1:62358058-62385558 GCF_045791955.1 Oncorhynchus clarkii lewisi | reverse complement strand
GCCTGCCTTCTCAATGACCTACTGACCCAGCACTCCAAACAGGTAAGGCATTGACACCTCTCATCAAAATGGTGCCAATGTCATGTTATTATCACTAAATAATGTCAGGAGTTATTATCACTAAATAATGTCAGGAGTTATTATCACTAAATAATGTCAGGAGTTATTATCACTAAATAATGTCAGGAGTTATTCATGGCCATGTAAGCTGACCGGGGAAATACACCCCTAGTTATTGAGTTAATGGTTATTTACACCCCTAGTTATTGAGTTAATGGTTATTTACACCCCTAGTTATTGAGTTAATGGTTATTTACACCCCTAGTTATTGAGTTAATGGTTATTTACACCCCTAGTTATTGAGTTAATGGTTATTTACACCCCTAGTTATTGAGTTAATGGTTATTTACACCCCTAGTTATTGAGTTAATGGTTATTTACACCCCTAGTTATTGAGTTAATGGTTATTTACACCCCTAGTTATTGAGTTAATGGTTATTTACACCCCTAGTTATTGAGTTAATGGTTATTTACACCCCTAGTTATTGGGTTAATGGTTATTTACACCCCTAGTTATTGAGTTAATGGTTATTTACACCCCTAGTTATTGAGTTAATGGTTATTTACACCCCTAGTTATTGAGTTAATGGTTATTTACACCCATAGTTATTGAGTTAATGGTTATTTACACCCCTAGTTATTGAGTTAATGGTTATTTACACCCCTAGTTATTGAGTTAATGGTTATTTACACCCCTAGTTATTGAGTTAATGGTTATTTACACCCCTAGTTATTGAGTTAATGGTTATTTACACCCCTAGTTATTGAGTTAATGGTTATTTACACCCCTAGTTATTGAGTTAATGGTTATTTACACCCCTAGTTATTGAGTTAATGGTTATTTACACCCCTAGTTATTGAGTTAATGGTTATTTACACCCCTAGTTATTGAGTTAATGGTTATTTACACCCCTAGTTATTGAGTTAATGGTTATTTACACCCCTAGTTATTGAGTTAATGGTTATTTACACCCCTAGTTATTGAGTTAATGGTTATTTACACCCCTAGTTATTGGGTTAATGGTTATTTACACCCCTAGTTATTGAGTTAATGGTTATTTACACCCCTAGTTATTGAGTTAATGGTTATTTACACCCCTAGTTATTGAGTTAATGGTTATTTACACCCCTAGTTATTGAGTTAATGGTTATTTACACCCCTAGTTATTGAGTTAATGGTTATTTACACCCCTAGTTATTGAGTTAATGGTTATTTACACCCCTAGTTATTGAGTTAATGGTTATTTACACCCCTAGTTATTGAGTTAATGGTTATTTACACCCCTAGTTATTGAGTTAATGGTTATTTACACCCCTAGTTATTGAGTTAATGGTTATTTACACCCCTAGTTATTGAGTTAATGGTTATTTACACCCCTAGTTATTGAGTTAATGGCAACAACAGCCATTACATACATACTTCAACATGTGATTGACAGACAGTATTTGTGCTTGGTCTCTAGGATGAGGATTTGGTTCCATTGACCTCTGACCTGAGTGAGTTAAACCGTGCTCTGAGTGCCCTCTGTATCCAGGCCTATCAGCAGCTCCTGTCCATCTCAGAAACCCGCCTGCAGCCCATCATTGGTAGGACTGACCAACTCCAGAACAATATCAAAACCAACCCATCCAGTCGACTAAATGTTTTATCATAGTTTGCTTTCATTCCACTACGTAACCCTTCAACAGTAGCTCCTGTTCCCCTGACCCACTCAATCCCTCCACAGTTCCTGCCATGCTGGAGAGTGAGATGATCCCAGGACTGTCTGGGTCGGGGGTGAAGCTGGGGAACTTTAGGAAGCGTGCGGGGTCTGATCCCAGGGTCGTAGAGAGGAATGCAGGGGAGACCCCTAGTATGGCTGCAGTGCTGAGGGAGCTGAGTGCCCTCCACACGGCCATGTCCCGCCAGGCCCTACCCCCCACCCTGATGGAGCAGGCCTTCCGTCAGCTCACCCACCTCCTTTCTGCCTCTGCCCTCAACAGCCTGCTGCTACGCAAGGACATGTGTAGCTGGAGCCGCGGCTTGCAGATACGGTCAGAGGACAGAAACACATACACACACACAGGGCCTGAGCAGGAACAAGTTTCAGTAAAAGATATCCAGCCAGATGTCTAATATAAAGCTAGGGCTCTATTCAATCTGTATTGTGGAAGTTTGGCGCTTAAGCCCAATTGAAATTTAAAGGCAATGTTCTCTTGGCTTAGACTGCATTCACAGTAAACGCTGCGTATGTCATACCAAGCGGAAATTACCTTTATATTTCTATTGTGCAATCTGTAACGCTTCAGCATTGAATAGAGCCACTAGAGTTGGTTTCCAAAGGGGACAGTTTGCATGTAGAGTACCAGGTGACTGTTGGACCTGACTCCATTCTTTTTTTTCTGCTGGGTTCTGCCAGGTATAATGTGAGTCTGCTGGAGGAGTGGCTGCGGACCCGTGGGCTGCAGGCAGGGGGAGCTGTGGCCCTGTTGGAGCCTCTCATCCAGGCCGCTCAGCTCCTGCAAGTGGGCAAGAAGACAAACGCTGACGCACAGGCCCTCGTTCACACCTGCACTGCCCTGTCTACCCAGCAGGTGGCGCCCTTATCACTATTATTACACTATTGCAATAGGTGGTTTTTAAGCTGGTATTGGCAGGGTGAAATGTTCAAAGTGTTGTAGATATTATTTAAATAGAATAAAACCAATATGATTCTGTGAACATTATTCCCTTCACTAGAGAACCATGTTATTTTTATACAGTATATGTCTATGTACACATCCTTGCAGGGCTAACTGTTTCTCTGTTCCAGATTGTGAAGATTCTGACCCTGTACACCCCTCACAGTGACCTAGAGGAGAGGGTGACACTCAATTTTATCCGCACAGTGCAGGTACAGTACCGTAATACACACAACAGTAATGTAAACTTCTCATAACATGGCATATTGAATTTTCAACTGAATGAATGACATTTTATTTTTGTGTCAAATCACCAGTTGGCAACCCATCCCTTATGGGATTAATTGACACATAAACATTACAATCATTTACTGTGAAAATTCAGTGATAATTATTGTGTGACAGTTGTGACTGTTGTGACAGTCCTCTTTACACCCTCACAGGCTGTCTGAAGTCCATATACTGACTGTCTTCACTAGGGTTGTGGTGTGGTCTGGTTACCAGTAGTGTGGTCTGGTTACCAGTAGTGCGGTTGTGTTACCAGTAGTGTGGTCTGGTAACCAGTAGTGTGGTCTGGTTACCAGGAGTGTGGTCTGGTTACCAGTAGTGTGGTCTGGTTACCAGTAGTGTGGTCTGGTTACCAGTAGTGTGGTCTGGTTACCAGTAGTGTGGTTGTGTTACGAGTCGTGTGGTTGTGTTACTAGTAGTGTGGTCTGGTTACCAGTAGTATGGTCTGGTTACTAGTAGTGTGGTCTGGTTACCAGTAGTGTGGTCTGGTTACCAGTAGTGTGGTCTGGTTACCAGTAGTGCAGTTGTGTTACCAGCAGTGTGGTCTGGTTACCAGTAGTGTGGTCTGGTTACCAGTAGTGCGGTTGTGTTACCAGTAGTGTGGTCTGGTTACCAGTAGTGTCGTCTTGTTACCAGTATTGCGGTTGTGTTACCAGTAGTGTGGTTACCAGTAGTGTGGTTGTGTTACCAGTAGTGTGGTCTGGTTACCAGTAGTGCGGTTGTGTTACCAGTAGTGTGGTCTGGTTACCAGTAGTGCGGTTGTGTTACCAGTAGTGTGGTCTGGTTACCAGTAGTGCGGTTGTGTTACCAGTAGTGTGGTCTGGTTACCAGTAGTATGGTTGTGTTACCAGCAGTGTGGTTGTGTTACCAGTAGTGTGGTCTGGTTACCAGTAGTGCGGTCTGGTTACCAGTAGTGTGGTCTGGTTACCAGTAGTGTGGTCTGGTTACAGTAGTGCGGTTGTGTTACCAGTCATGTGGTCTGGTTACCAGTAGTGTGGTCTGGTTAACAGTAGTGTGGTTGGGTTACCAGTAGTGCGGTCTGGTTACCAGTAGTGTGGTCCGGTTGCCAGTAGTGTGGTCCTGTTACCAGTAGTGTGGTCTAGTTACCAGTAGTGTGGACTGGTTACCAGTAGTGTGGTTGTGTTACCAGTAGTGTGGTCTGGTTACCAGTAGTGTGGTCTGGTTACCAATAGTGTGGTCTGGTTACCAGTAGTGTGGTCTGGTTACTAGTAGTGTGGTCTGGTTACCAGTAGTGCAGTTGTGTTACCAGCAGTGTGGTCTGGTTACCAGTAGTGTGGTCTGGTTACCAGTAGTGCGGTTGTGTTACCAGTAGTGTGGTCTGGTTACCAGTAGTGCGGTTGTGTTACCAGTAGTGTGGTCTGGTTACCAGTAGTATGGTTGTGTTACCAGCAGTGTGGTTGTGTTACCAGTAGTGTGGTCTGGTTACCAGTAGTGCGGTCTGGTTACCAGTAGTGTGGTCTGGTTACCAGTAGTGTGGTCTGGTTACCAGTAGTGCGGTTGTGTTACCAGTCATGTGGTCTGGTTACCAGTAGTGTGGTCTGGTTAACAGTAGTGTGGTTGGGTTACCAGTAGTGCGGTCTGGTTACCAGTAGTGTGGTCCGGTTGCCAGTAGTGTGGTCCTGTTACCAGTAGTGTGGTCTAGTTACCAGTAGTGTGGACTGGTTACCAGTAGTGTGGTTGTGTTACCAGTAGTGTGGTCTGGTTACCAGTAGTGTGGTCTGGTTACCAATAGTGTGGTCTGGTTACCAGTAGTGTGGTCTGGTTACTAGTAGTGTGGTCTGGTTACCAGTAGTGCAGTTGTGTTACCAGCAGTGTGGTCTGGTTACCAGTAGTGTGGTCTGGTTACCAGTAGTGCGGTTGTGTTACCAGTAGTGTGGTCTGGTTACCAGTAGTGTGGTCTGGTTACCAGTAGTGTGGTTGTGTTACGAGTCGTGTGGTTGTGTTACCAGTAGTGTGGTCTGGTTACCAGTAGTGTGGTCTGGTTACCAGTAGTGTGGTTGTGTTACCAGTAGTGTGGTCTGGTTACCAGTAGTGCAGTTGTGTTACCAGTAGTGTGGTCTGGTTACCAGTAGTGTGGATGTGTTACAGGTAGTGTGGTCTGGTTACCAGTAGTGTGGTCTGGTTACCAGTAGTGTGGTCTGGTTACCAGTAGTGTGGTCTGGTTACCAGTAGTGTGGTCTGGTTACCAGTAGGGTGTCCTGGTTACCAGTAGGTTGGCCTGGTTACCAGTAGTGTGGTCTGGTTACCAGTAGTGTGGTTGTGTTACCAGTAGTGTGGCTGTGTTACCAGTAGTGTGGTCTGGTTACCAGTAGTGCGGTTGTGTTACCAGTAGTGTGGTCTGGTTACCAGTAATGTGGTCTGGTTACCAGTAGTGTCGTCTTGTTACCAGTATTGCGGTTGTGTTACCAGTAGTGTGGTTACCAGTAGTGTGGTTGTGTTACCAGTAGTGTGGTCTGGTTACCAGTAGTGCGGTTGTGTTACCAGTAGTGTGGTCTGGTTACCAGTAGTGCGGTTGTGTTACCAGTAGTGTGGTCTGGTTACCAGTAGTGCGGTTGTGTTACCAGTAGTGTGGTCTGGTTACCAGTAGTATGGTTGTGTTACCAGCAGTGTGGTTGTGTTACCAGTAGTGTGGTCTGGTTACCAGTAGTGCGGTCTGGTTACCAGTAGTGTGGTCTGGTTACCAGTAGTGTGGTCTGGTTACCAGTAGTGCGGTTGTGTTACCAGTCATGTGGTCTGGTTACCAGTAGTGTGGTCTGGTTAACAGTAGTGTGGTTGGGTTACCAGTAGTGCGGTCTGGTTACCAGTAGTGTGGTCCGGTTGCCAGTAGTGTGGTCCTGTTACCAGTAGTGTGGTCTGGTTACCAGTAGTGTGGACTGGTTACCAGTAGTGTGGTTGTGTTACCAGTAGTGTGGTCTGGTTACCAGTAGTGTGGTCTGGTTACCAGTAGTGTGGTCTGGTTACCAGTAGTGCAGTTGTGTTACCAGTAGTGTGGGTCTGGTTATCAGTATTGCGGTTGTGTTACCAGTTTTGCGGTTGTATTACCAGTAGTATGGTCTGGTTACCAGTAGTGTGGTTTGTTACCAGTAGTGTGGTTGTGTTACCAGTAGTGTGGTTGTGTTACTAGTAGTGTGGTCTGGTTACCAGTAGTGTGGTCTGGTTACCAGTAGTGTGGTCTGGTTACCAGTAGTGTGGTTGTGTTACCAGTAGTGTGGTCTGGTTACCAGTAGTGTGGTTGTATTACCAGTAGTGTGGTCTGGTTACCAGTTGTGTGGTCTGGTTACCAGTAGTGTGGTCTGGTTACCAGTAGTGTGGTTGTGTTACCAGTATTGCGGTTGTATTTCCAGTAGTGTGGGCTGGTTACCAGTAGTGTGGTCTGGTTACCAGTAGTGTGGTCTGGTTACCAGTAGTGTGGTTGTGTTACCAGTAGTGTGGTTGTGTTACCAGTAGTGTGGTCTGGTTACTAGTAGTGTGGTTGTGTTACGGTCATCATTTCCTCTCATCCATCAGGGTCTGCTGAAGGAGCGTTCAGGCGGTCAGCCTCCACAGCTGCTGATGGATGTACGGCGTGTGTTCCCCGTCACCTTCCCCTACCTGCTGCCCCCGCCTGTCCGCGCTGACCAGCTGGACATCCCAGACTCCCTCAAAATCTCCTTCCTACGACGGCCTTAGAGGAAGCAGTAGTTAGTTATTCACTGTGGATTACACTCTTTTTTGAAGTTTTGGTATTGCTACCTCTGGTCTTTTTCCTGCAGGCTATACACTATATCAAAGTAATTCTAAGTGAATAATACATCAGTCATAAGTATTCTGTATCAGGCATTCTTTCAGTAGCACAAGTATAGGACTCTTACTGCTACTCTTCCTGAGAGGGTTATTGTGCTGTTAGAATGGCCATATGGATTCTTTCTCATCTGTTCCAGAGTTTGGATTTTGGACACATAGATTTCCTTATCTGTACTAAGATTACAGTATTGCCTGTCTGCTGATTGACATTTCCCTATTTGATGCATCCCACATACTTCAGTGCCTACCCATGTGTAGTTTTCCACTGGGACATGTTGTATGTTGGAAGTGTGTGCTTAATATATTGTTTAATTGGTAATAAGTTCCAGATATCAGAATTTATAATTGTATAATGTAAACTTAACATGTTTTTCACTCTGATCAATCATTTGAACTTAATGTCTGACCCATAATGAAGACTATGAAAAAGAGTTCAGATTTTCTCTAACATTTTATTGGAATCAGAACCACAGCAACGCTGCAGTCCCCCACCTCAACCCTCAAGAAGAACAACCAGAATAAATAAAAAAATTAGAAACATCTTCAGTATAAAAAAATGATCTCATGCGAGTACTTTGTACCACTACACATCATCAGTAATACATATTTATATATTCACAAACCTCTGAAAAATAGAAAATAATACTAAAATATCAAAATAAATGAAGACAACAATTGGAAAATATAACGCCAAATAAACGCGTGCGGGCACAAGAAAGACGTTTTTTTCCCCCATCATGCACTGCTTCCTATGTACAGGCTGGCATCACAGTGGGATCGTGTTCAAGATTGACTACATTGCAGTCGGTGACTGCAGACTGACTGATCTACAAATCGCCTCATCCTAATGAACTACTCATTATTACTTGTAGATCAATCGTTGCGCTTGAACACGGCCAATGTGTCTGCCTGTGTGGGCGTGTCAGGGACAGTACATGCGTGCCTGTCTGGTTGTCATTGTGCTTCTTCTATATCTTTGTATCATGCCTCTGTGCCTGTCTGTACTACATACATGCCAACCTGAAAGGGTGAGATTTCCTTTTTACCTCAAAGCACAGACACCGAACGTCTGTCTGAACGAAAATGGCCTCGGTGACCGAATGTACTCAGTATCATTGTCAACAGCAATAAATAAGATATTGTGCCATTTGCATTCCTTGCTACAGTTGCTATACCTGTACGTTAATGTAGTGACAACGCAATAGTCTGAGGCTGTGTATTCGTAGCCTATAGACTCCTATTCCATCTCCCATTGGAGTTCAAAGTTCAAATGGATGTCCATCCACTACCCAGCCACAGCAGGATTCAAGTTGACTAAGTAGCAGCAGCTTCACTTCATTCAGTGTATGTATTTCTATAGATATATAACCATATATGTTTGGTACAGAGGTACTATTTACAATGACAATATACAGAGTCTGTTGTTGATCCTCTCTATGCTGAGTCTGTTGACATTGCTCTCCATGTTATTTAGCCACTACTAGCTGCCCCAGGTATCTGGCCCGTTTCAAAACAACATTTACACGACTCCACAAAAACACTTTGTGCTGATAACTCACAATGTAAACATTATAGGACTGCTCAAAACCGACTGATCTACTTAGAAACGGTACTGATTAGATGCATAGAGTCAAATTGTACACACGTTTAAATATGGGAGCCACATATAAAAATTGGTGATACTATATGCAGTGCTTTCTGGAGCTGGACCACCAGAGTAAGTTGTAATTGGCGAGTGCAACTACTTACACAGGTTCTGAGCAGAGTCACTGCCCTGTCTGATACCTGGGGCAGATGGACCAGAACCCAGGGGAGGGGAGGCAGTGTAGTGGGCTGTAGAGGGGAGGCAGTGTAGTGGGCTGTAGAGGGGAGAGAGGAGAGGTAGTGTAGTGGGCTGTGGAGGGGAGAGAGGGGAGGCAGTGCAGTGGGCTGTGGAGGGGAGAGATGGGAGGCAGTGTAGTGGGCTGTGGATGGGAGAGAGGGAAGGGAGTGGGGATGAGATGAGAGACCTGTCATTCCATTGACAGTCTTAATATAATCCAGTTTTGACATCACAGGAATACATACGATCCTATCCTGCAGGCTCAACCTCCAGGAACTTTAATCAATGATAAAAGGGTGAAAGTTGGGACCTTTGGTCCTGGAATGGCACTAGATACAGTATGGTTACAGTCTGGGTACCATGCATGCACTATGAGCTACAACACCACCAATACCCTGTAGGTACCCTGTGCTTACTACCCTTCCCTGTGCTTACTACCCTTCCCTGTGCTTACTACCCTTCCCTGTGCTTACTACCCTTCCCTGTGCTTACTACCCTTCCCTGTGCTTACTACCCTTCCCTGTGCTTACTACCCTTCCCTGTGCTTACTACCCTTCCCTGTGCTTACTACCCTTCCCTGTGCTTACTACCCTTCCATGTGCTTACTACCCTTCCCTGTGCTTACTACCCTTCCCTGTGCTTACTACCCTTCCCTGTGCTTACTACCCTTCCATGTGCTTACTACCCTTCCATGTGTTTACTACCCTTCCCTGTGCTTACTACCCTTCCATGTGTTTACTACCCTTCCCTGTGCTTACTACCCTTCCATGTGTTTACTACCCTTCCCTGTGCTTACTACCCTTCCCTGTGTTTACTACCCTTCCCTGTGCTTACTACCCTTCCATGTGCTTACTACCCTTCCCTGTGCTTACTACCCTTCCCTGTGCTTACTACCCTTCCCTGTGCTTACTACCCTTCCCTGTGCTTACTACCCTTCCATGTGCTTACTACCCTTCCATGTGTTTACTACCCTTCCCTGTGCTTACTACCCTTCCATGTGTTTACTACCCTTCCCTGTGCTTACTACCCTTCCATGTGTTTACTACCCTTCCCTGTGCTTACTACCCTTCCCTGTGTTTACTACCCTTCCCTGTGCTTACTACCCTTCCATGTGCTTACTACCCTTCCCTGTGCTTACTACCCTTCCCTGTGCTTACTACCCTTCCCTGTGCTTACTACCCTTCCCTGTGCTTACTACCCTTCCATGTGCTTACTACCCTTCCCTGTGCGTACTACCCTTCCCTGTGCTTACTACCCTTCCCTGTGCTTACTACCCTTCCATGTGCTTACTACCCTTCCATGTGTTTACTACCCTTCCCTGTGCTTACTACCCTTCCATGTGTTTACTACCCTTCCCTGTGCTTACTACCCTGCCATGTGTTTACTACCCTTCCCTGTACTTACTACCCTTCCATGTGCTTACTACCCTTCCCTGTGCTTACTACCCTTCCATGTGCTTACTACCCTTCCCTGTGCTTACTACCCTTCCCTGTGCTTACTACCCTTCCATGTGCTTACTACCCTTCCCTGTGCTTACTACCCTTCCATGTGCTTACTACCCTTCCCTGTGCTTACTACCCTTCCATGTGCTTACTACCCTTCCCTGTGCTTACTACCCTTCCCTGTGCTTACTACCCTTCCATGTGTTTACTACCCTTCCATGTGTTTACTACCCTTCCCTGTGCTTACTACTCTTTGCATGCTTTCTATGTGCTTCTTCTAAATGTGAGAGCCATGGATGTTATGAGATTTCCCCCCACATAGCTATCTCAGTCACATATCTATGGCAAGTTTCACCATTGCAGAGGGCAGGCAGGAGCAGTTCTGTACTATAGCCCTTGTGGACAGACCCTGTGTGCTCAGAACCAGGACCAGACAGCCTGGCCATTCTAGGTAAAAGGTTATAAGTCATGTGTGCTTCCCCCAGCAGAGGGGAAGAAAGACAAAAAAAAGAGACCGTGGGGGTCACCCGTGGCCTGACATCTTCATTTGACAAGAGGTTGCTATGGCAACACAAGCGGTAAGAAATGTCTCAGTGTTTTGTCTCTAACTGCTCTCTTCCACGCTGACACATGTTGATCAGAGAGGTTAAAGGAGGTGGCTGTTTTCCAAGGCAAACTAATGGAGCTCTGTTTATACTCTGTACTGTACAGCCCACTAAATGTTTCTGATCAAACAAGCAATAAACCTTCAACCAAAAATGTTGACTTGCATTCCACCAAGTAAAAGACACTTAGGAAATTCTCAAAGAATCTAAATATACTATAGACTATGTGTTCTTCCACTATAATGTGTTCTATGTTCTTGATGGCTTTCTGTGATTTACACATTTACACAAACAGGCAACACTGGTGTCTACACAAGGTCAACATTGTAACAATATAACACACAAACAGTATACAGATGTAATATCTTAATTTGATCACTCTGTTGTCGCAGAATTTTTTTCCGGCGCTGCAGCAAATGCAAATTGTAATATATTCAAGGATTAAAAATGCTTCTAATGTTTGTCATTTCCACTTTAAAATGTCAGACTTGAATTATCCTAACTAAACATTTAGAAACCCCTACAAAAATGTCCATTAATTATAATCCACATAGTAATTCACATTTCCTGAGAAACTGTTCAAATTAAGATAGCACACGTGTATACACACTCATTCATCTCTTTCTCTTGAACATACACCCACACACGTGCTGATGAACCACAGAGCTCCGAGGCTTGTCTTCATCAGGTTTCTCTCACTATGTACTGAAGACAGACAACAGGTTTGACAGGACAAGGCATTAGAGGGTTTCAGGCAGCAGGCTCTGTAACAGGGTAGACAAACAGACAGACAGACAGACAGACAGGGACACTCTCTTCCAAGTGCAACGTCTTCATATAGTCTTTAAATATACCATAAATTCACTGATAATATCTCAAATTAATACTTAGAAACATTTACATTTATAATTTGTCCAGCCTGCTCTGCTATAGATACTCCATGTCCGAATGAGAGAAGATCCAGAATTCAGCCTATGGTGGACAACCCATGGAAATAGTATCATAAACCAGTGTGTGTAAACCTGACTCTTTGGAATGTGTGAGGCCTAAAAGTCTGATGGTCTGCTGTTCACAGTTGGTCCTGTTGACTTGTGCTTAGGGCTTGACTTGGCATAACATCATGGATTGATCCATTGGCATTAGTCTAGTCTAGACAAAGGAAGGGATCGTGGAGTTAATGTAATAGAAGATACGTCAAGACGTTCAAGGCTACAAGAACTTCATCTCCCGGAGCTTTTAGATACCGCTGCATGAAACTAGTCGAGATTGGCAGATTCTAGTTCAAATGTGTGATTGGAGAGCACTAAGACATGGCCTATGCTATGGGAAATAGAGAGAGGGAGAGAACAAGGGTACTCTATATACTCTATGACTTAAACTCTCTGTGTGTGTGTGGATGTGTTGTAGAATGTTGGTCAGTGTTGTGGGGTTTGCTGTGTTTACGATTATATCTATGCATTTTTACAAGATAATTAATCATATTCATAATAAAGACATCGGTGCTTTCAAGACAATCAGGGCAATGCCTGTAGATGGTATCACGTCTTCTTCAATGAGATGTATGTACAGTATTGTAGTAAAGAACTGTTTCTCTGTGCTTGTCCAACACTACAACATCAGGGCAGTGGTTTGGCTTGCAGTCAGTCTGCAGAAGGACTTCCTAGCCTGTAGGTGGTGCTGATCGAATAAAGACTTTGCCCTCTCAGCCTCGGCCTTCCTCGGGAGAACGCTGGTCTGATTTGAGCTTGACGAACTCCTTTGCCACGTCGTCGTTGTTGCGCTGGGACAGGATGCGGAGGACGGTGAGGCCCGTCTCGTCCATGTGGACCCTCTTCCCCAGGGGGAGCCAGCACGCCACGCTGCCCCTAGAGGACATGTCCTTCAACTGCATCACGGCCATGCCCACCGTACGGTCCTCCCGGGCGAAGCAGTAGTCCTTCACACACACCTGCAGCTCGTAACACTCTGTGCCCACCTCGTTACTGAGGGTGCTGCAGGGAGACGAGACAGAGACACACCAATCAAATCAATGCATCTACACTGATCCACCACTCGCATAAGGGAGGTGGTCCTCTTTAGTTCAGTTGGTAGAGCATCGCTCTGACAATGCCAGGAGAGTGGGTTTTATTTCCAGGACCACCCATACGCATGATAAAAGCATATAGGTGGTCTGCTAAATACAATATAATAATCATAATAACTGTAAATAGATGAAAAACTGACAAGATTCCCTATCCTTATTCAACGTGACAACTTCCACTACGGCGCCACCACAATCGGCAGACGCTTCGTACCACTGAGGCCAGACTGTAGTACTCACTATGTGAACGTTTCGTTGTATTTGGGGGCGTAGCTGTTGTTCTTGGACTTGGTGGCGTACTTCCTCTTCTTGTCAGCCAGGTGAGGACCGATGATGTAGATCTCCACGAAGGGACGGAACACCCCCGTGGTCTGCCACCTTAGGTCATTGGCTGCCACCACTGAGACAGAGAGGGAAAAAGAAAGGGGGGGGGGGGGGCATTTATTAACAATGTTTTAACACACCATCCGTAGACATTTTCTGTGTCTGTGGACGGTGTGTTACAACCTCTATTTAGACAGTGAACACTGACCTTTAACGGTGACCTTGTGCTCTCCAGTGTTGGGGTGGGTGAAGATCTCCACGTGGATAGACACCTCTCCCACGGCGTCGTCCACTCCAGAGCCTGGCACAACAGGGGGGGGCACAAGTCACTCCTCTTATCTCGTTTACTGCTACTGCAGATAGGCCAACACTATAGCCATAATACTTTCCCTTCAGCTCATACTCCCTCAATGAAAGTACAATACAGCCATTATAGGCTGTATGCTTAAGTATGTCAGATGTAATTGTGTCTGAGAGTTGTAAAACAAACAACATACACTACATGACCAAAAGTATGTGGACATCGTCATTAATATGGAGTTGGTCCCTCCTTTGCTGCTATAACAGCCTACACTCTTCTGGGAAGGCTTTCCACTATATGTTGGAACATTGCTGCGGGGACTTGCTTCCATTCAGCCACAAGAGCATTAGGGAGGTTGGGCACTGATGTTGTGCGATTAGCCTTGGTTCGCTGTCGGTGTTCAATTCATCCCAAAGGTGTTCAATGGGGATGAGGTCAGGGCTCTGTGCAGGCCAGTCAAGTTCCGATCTTGACAAACAATTTCTGTATGGACCTCGCTTTGTGCATGGGGGAATTGTCATGCTGAAACAGGAAGGGTCCTTTCCTAAACTGTTGCCGCAAATTTGGAAGCACAGAATCATCTATGCTATAGCGTTAACATTTCCCTTCACTGGAACTAAGGGGCCTAGCCCGAATCATGAAAAACAGCCCCAGACAATTATTCCTCCTCCACCAAACTTTACAAATGGCACTATGCATTGGGGCAGGTAGCGTTCTCCTGGCATCCGCCAAACCCAGATTCGTCCGTCAGACTACCAGATGGTGAAGTGTGATTTATCACTCCAGAGAATGCATTTCCACTGCTCCAGAGTCCAATGGCGGTGAGCTTTACACCACTTCAGCCAATGCATTGAGCATGGTGATCTTAAGATTGTGTGCGGCTGCTCGGCCATGGAAACCCATTTCATGAAGCTGCCGACGAACAGTTATTGTGCTGGCGTTGCTTCCCAAGACAGTTTGGAACTCGGTAATGAGTGTTGCAACCGAGGACAAACCATTTTTACGCGCTACGCACTTCAGCACTCGGCGGTCCCATTCTGTGAGCTTGTGTGGCCTACCACTTCGCGGCTGAGCCGTTCTTGCTCCTAGACTTTTCCACTTCACAATAACAGCACTTACAGTTGACAGGGGAAGCTCTAACAGGGCAGAAATTTGACGAACTGACTTGTTGGAAAGGTGGCATCCTATGACGGTGCCACGTTGAAAGTCACTGAGATCTTCAGTAAGACCATTCTACTGCCAATGTTTGTCTATGGAGATTGTGTGTTCGATTTTATACACCTGTCAGAAACGGGTGCGGCTGAAATAGCCAAATCCACAAATTTGAAAGGGTGTCCACATACTTTTGTATATATAGTGTATAGGAGGGTTTGAGAAATGCCTCTTGTGCTGAAGTGGGCCCGTATGAGACAGTCATGCAGCTAGGAGTGGTTTTGGGTTGTAAATGTCTTTTCACTCAAGAGTTCCAGGCAAAATAAATACGAGAACCATCTGATGATATTTCAAGATCTTAGGATGATCTTATGTAGCCACTCATAGCTGTCCTGTGACTCTGCCTGCCCGGGCCCGGGGGGTAGGAGCCTGTCAGTCAGGATGCAGGGGGGGTGACAGTGGGATAGAGGAGACTGGTGGTAAGAGAGGAGAGGGTTATCTTGGTCCTCCTCTACTGCTGCTGGGCAGAGCAGGCAAGTAACATGCTGAGATGGATCCAGTCAGACGGAGAGACCCATTCCTAGCTAAACCCTTTACCCAGAGCAAGCATGGCGACTAGAGGGACCTTGTGGTGAGAGCAGCCCATCGGCCCCAGCCCAGTCACAAGTTATCCTGAGGCAGGGTGCACACATGCCTATAGAGGGCTTGTTAACGTGTGACTTCTGGTGGGATTATGCCCAGAAAGCCAACAGGATTTGAGCTGCACACGACCATGGTATGTGTATATCCCGCCTCACAACACAGGATAACTCATCCTTGGGCCTGGGTTTGGGATATTGGCCTAGGGGTCCTTCGATCCATGCTGCTAGGCCTGGGGGGGCGGGGGGGTTAGGGACATACATGTAGGGCCCTGTAGAGGGCTCCCAGTCAGTTATGGACAGCTTGTCTGGGAGGGAAGAGGGGTGATGGGGAGTGGGTAGGTTGATTGACTTTCTTTGCCTAAAATGTGATCTCAGTTTGTAATGATTTACGTCTCTGTATGTTTTAATCAGTGGTGACTGAAAGCAGCCTGAGTGTCAGTGAGTGACAGGCTAGGGAAGCCAGTGTTCTATAGGAGGGAGGTAACAGAGTTCTGGCAGCTCTGTCTGTTTCTCTCCAGGGGCATGATGTGACTGTCAGTCCTCCAGTCACTCAGAGAATGCAGCACTCAGCCATCTGGCCTCCCTTTCTGTTGAGGCTCACAAAAACAGGCTAAAGATACACTCTTCTTTGTGGAATAAGAGCTAAACTGGCTATAATTAAAAGTCAGCACGATACAGCATGAATTAATACATAATACAGTAGGTATGAAGCCTGGCACTTCATCAAGGCTAAAAGTTCCCCTTTTGGAAAACGTCCTGTATTATAATAAATTATAGAGGGCGAGCCGTGTGTGTGTGTGTGTGTGTGTGTTTGTGGAGAGACTCTTCCTTCCTCTTCTACTGCTGTAATCAACCTAATATCTCAAATCTCATTATTTGACCATAACGCACATCCTCCACTACTCAGCCTACATCTGGCAGCTGACAGGAACTAGTACATTAATGGCATATTACAGAGTATTTCAGTGAGCTTCTGACGTAGACATGCGAGTCACAGTGAGTGATTTGAAGTCATACTGGTGAAGAGAGCTTGAACAAGTGTGACTTCCTGTGAGATCAGCGGAAAACAAGAGGAGAGCAAATATTGTCTGTAGCCGAGGTTATGCTCTACATGTACCTGTGCCTCCTGGGCTCCCCGGTGTGTGTGTGTGTGTGTGTGTGTGTGTGTGTGTGTGTGTGTACAGTCAGTGGGGGGCTAAGTTTAGCAGTTTAGTGACTAAACCTCTGAAGAGGAGACGTGGAGTCAGCTCCCTCAGCTCTGATGCATACTGACAGAGAGCACATCACCTGACCCCAGGGACCACTGCTGATTGGACGATTTGGTGTTACGCCCAGAGGGAGGAGGGAACTTTCACCTCCTGTCACTGCTGGAGGGACCTGCCCTGGGGAGGGACGACTGGCCACTCTGTACCATTGAGGGACGGTGGAGTGTGTGTGTTTAGATAAGGGTATGGTATGGGAGGGTGCCAACAAGGACAGGGAGCCCTTCCAGACAAACTGAGCCACACTTCATCATCATCATCACTCCATCATTCAGGAAGGAAGAGAAAAATACATCTCCAACTCCAAGACCTTGCAGGAGACTCTCTCTCTCTCTCTCTCTCTCTCTCTCTCTCTCTCTCTCTCTCTCTCTCTCTCTCTCTCTCTCTCTCTCTCTCTCTCTCTCTCTCTCTCTCTCTCTCTCTCTCTCTCTCTCTCTCTCTCTCTCTCTCTCTCTCTCTCTCTCTCTCTCTCTCTCTCTCTCTCTCTCTCTCTCTCTCTGTGTGTGTGTGTGTGTGAGCCATGGGTCTTCTCACATGACGCATGCTGATGACTGCCTCGCAGTCATATAACGTGGTTCCGTTTGTATGATGGCTACCATGCCTTAGTAGTTTCTGGTCATACATACTGGGTATGTATATGTAGTACATACATCATGTGTGTACTGTATGTCATCATATGCATGCATGTCCCTATGCACGTGTTAGGATGTTTGTGCATGCTATTGGGCTGTCAGTGTGTGTTTGTGTGTGGGGATGAGGTTAAGGTTGAGCAGGCAGGAGGGTAGTCTGATGATGCGTATGTAAATGGAGGTCTGGGTTCTTGGCGGCCTGGTGTTTCAGGCCCTTAGTATCCACATACCCTTCTCTGGGTACACATCCTCACTAGCCGTGAACCTCACCCCCTTCCCGCCGAAAACTAGCGGACAGAGGGGGACGAGGAGGAGGAAGAAGGTGAGAGGAAATAGAAGAGACATGGAGAATTATAAAGAGTGCAGAGATAGAGTCAGAGAGTCAAAAAGGGAAGTCAAATAGATTCAGACGTAGAACTGATGTTGTCCTTGATTAATATACTGTTATCAGTGACATCTACTGAAGTTACATCATTAACCATCCAACGTAACTCGATGCAGTCTATGGTGTTGCTCATTCAAGCCACACACACAGCTTCCTTCCCACAGTGTCGTCGCTATGACGTGTGGTTTAACAGTCTCCAAAAGCACCAAAGTTATTTCTTCTAATTACATTTCAAATGATCATTCATTAAGTGGGGTATCCAGCCAGGGGCGTTCAGAGACAAGTGTGTCAGTGTTTCCACCGCGTAACACACCATCACTGTTATATCATGATTGAGGGATGAGGAAAAGGGAGAAGGACAGGAGAATCTCTCATTCATTTTTCATCTGAAAACGCCTGTCCGGTCACATTACGCGTTACTCTTTCTGCCCCCGGAGAGCCTGACTGGAGACTTGACTGTTTCATACCGCGGAGAGAGGAAGCACTCCTCTAAAGTGTTTGGTTCTGCTCTATAAAACCATGGACATATTGAACAGGAAATAAAAACAATGAGTGTCTGGGCAACCCTGGAGTAAACACAACACGGGGATATGTTAGAGAATGTCTCTGGTGCATACCAGTACAAAAGGATACAGTTTCATGGCATCATACTACAATCAATAACTGGCCATATTACACACATCAATGTCCATAAAGATAAACAGACTGTACAGAGGGAGGTAGAGGAGAGAGGGAGGAAGTAAAGAAAGGGAAGACTTGAGAGTGAGAAAAATAGAGCGAGAGAAACTGGGGGAAGAGATGGGTTGGAGAGGCACCCTACCTTGTGCGTTCTGAGATGAAACAAAGGTCTTGATGAGTTTGTCTGTGGCCTGGGTGTAGAGGGACAGGGCGTAGTGTAGAGACAACAGGTCAGGACTCTTCTCCAGGAAGGTCTTTTTCAGACCCACCCCTCCAGCATGGAAGTATTGCTACAGTACGGCAGAGAGAGGACAGAGTCAGACTATAGCTGTTTCCAAACTAGGCTGAAGTGTGTTGAGTAAAATCAAATGAAATAAACTACATGCAGACCAGTGGGGGTCAGTGTCGTTTAGGATGAGGGAGGATTCTTTTTTTTCATGAGCATGGCCTTAGTTCTATTACCCCATGTTGGATGACTGTCATTCATATTCCATTCACCCAGTTCAATGTAACATAAATAGGCTACTACATGATACTCAAATTTTCCCTATACCCATCATGAGGTTGCTACAACCGAGCCTATGAATGAACGTTTACAATGTAGGTGCACACAGGTCGATAGAAAATGTTTAGGTTACAGACATTGACATATGGAAAGACAGTTACACATTCTATACTGCCTTGCACTCTTGCCTGCATCTAGCTGATCTAGGGTGTAATCAATAGTCCAACAGTTGCAAACGAGAGTTTCTATTGGACAAATTCAGGTCTTTTTATCCCCGTTTCGTTTGCTTCCGTTTAAGAAACGTTTTTCAACAGAATCGACGGAATGAATACACCCATGATCACGCATAAACACAGTTTACTTTCATAGCAGCCACGTTGTATTCATTCTAGCCTCTATGCACTATCCTCTCACCTTTACTCTTGGTTTGTGGACTTCAGCTGTATGTGACCGGGTGAAAAAACCTTTCCAAGCCAAACCATTTCATAACCGCTACACAGCGCCTACATCATTGTCCCCATATTAGCTAAAGTAGCGTCCTAGTCAACATAGCAAATAGAATGAATGCATTAGTAAACCTGCTTCAATCATGCAGTAACGTTACAGTGTACAGTCAGTAAGAAGTTAGAATAAATTAATAAAACCAAAAGCTTACCTTGACTTGGAAGAGTTCCAGTGTTGTGTTGGAAAGTCATAGCCAGCTAGCTAACATAGCATCCCTCTGTTTGAGCAGGGTTTTTGAGTTACTAAAAACTAGCCAGCTGCATTTGCTACCTTAATAAGTGAAACTGAAAGTGAAAAAAATGACAAAATCTCTAACTCTCTCTCTCCTTCATTTTTGAAGAAATTAATTTGTTGAAAACGGTCCAACTATTGTTTGTCTCGCTCTTTGAGTCAACTACTCACCACATTTTATGAATTGCAGTGCTAGCTAGCTGTACCTTATGTTTCAGTAGTAGATTAATTCTCTGATCCTTTGATTGGGTGGACAACATGTCAGTTCATGCTGCAAGAGCTCTGGCAGGTTGAGGACGTCCTCTGGAAGTTGTCATAATTACTGTGTAAGTCAATGGAAGGGGGTGAGAACCATCAGCCTCCTAAGTTTTGTATTGAAGTCATGTACCCAGAGGAGGACGGAAGCTAGCTGTCCTCCGACTACACCATGGTGATACCCTACAGACTGCTGTTGAGACTACTGTAGACCTTCAATGCAAAACAGTGTGTTTTAATCAATGATTTGGTAATGTGAATATATTTAGTATAGTTTTATTTAAAAAGGATAACTTTGTTTTCCAATTTTTATTTTTATCATATTCACTGAGGAGAATGGTCCTCCCCTTCCTCCTCTGAGGAGCCTACACTGATGCATACCCATTTCAGACATTATACAGACATTCCATTCGTACTTCTTAGTTTTTTTCTGGGATAATGACACATTGATGTTTCCTGAGGATGCACTACTCTGGTAACACACTGTGGTTTAGTATTCTACAGCTATAGCACTCTTGGCATGAGGAAGAGCATTAGTTGCCATTTGGCTCACTGACAAGTCCTTATTCAAATGACCATTTCAAATTAGCCTCATTTACCTCAGCTTAATCTGCCTTAAATCAAATGACACAGGCTATGGAGGAATTCCTCCTCACACTGTATCTTTAAAAGAGCCTTTCTAGATTAGGGTTGCTTAACTGCACTAGCCTGAGGCGTACACGTTTACTGACCTTCAACAGAAGGCCTAAAATGTGCTACTCTCTTGTTCATAATATAATATGATGTGCATTTTAAACAGTGATCAAGTCAAAGTGTGAGTGTGTGTGTGTGGGCACACTTGCGTGCACGACTGTAGCTGAGGTCCTGGGGAGAGAGAGGGGTGTTGGGTTGTACCTTGATGGTGTCCAGAGCCAGTTCTATCACAGCACACTGCTTAGGGGACAGTGCCTTGGCCTCCTCACGACCCATGTGCTCCTGAGAAACACACACATACAGATTAACAACACAAACAAATAACTCATTATCTGAAATACAGACAGTGCCAACGAGATACAATGTGTGCTACCTTTATCTTGGAGAGCTGTCCCAGCTGTTTGGCAGCGTTGGAGATGAGCTGAGTGCCCTAGAGGCGAGCAGAGGTATAAACAGAGGGGGGAGGGGAGAGGGAACAGAGAACGAGGGAAGAAGGCGTTATTATCGTCACGCCACAGGGTAGCTGTCACACAGACTAACGTCACATCACAAAGGACAGACACAATTCTGAGTCATTCATATTCACATACACACTCCAAAACTCACTTAAGACATCAAAGGACTGTCAGAAATATGATCATACTTGTCATTATCTCGCTCACGAACACGCACGCACAAAGCAAGACAATGCAGTACAGGAAGATAAGACAGGAGCTCAGCTTATTGCAAAGACAGACAGACAGACAGACAGACAGACAGACAGACAGACAGACAGACAGACAGAGACAGACAGACAGACACAGACAGACAGAGACAGACAGACAGACACAGACAGAGACAGACAGACAGAGACAGACAGACAGAGACAGACAGACAGAGACAGACAGAGACAGACAGACAGAGACAGACAGACAGAGACAGACAGACAGAGACAGACAGACAGACAGACAGAGACAGACAGACAGACAGAGACAGACAGACAGAGACAGACAGAGACAGACAGAGACAGACAGACAGACAGACAGAGACAGACAGACAGAGACAGACAGACAGAGACAGACAGACAGACAGACAGACAGACAGAGACAGACAGACAGAGACAGACAGACAGAGACAGACAGACAGACGACAGACAGAGACAGACAGAGACAGACAGAGACAGACAGAGACAGACAGACAGACAGAGACAGACAGAGACAGACAGACAGACAGACAGAGACAGACAGACAGAGACAGACAGACAGAGACAGACAGAGACAGACAGACAGAGACAGACAGACAGACAGACAGACAGAGACAGACAGACAGAGACAGACACAGACAGACAGAGACAGACAGACACAGACAGACAAATGCAGAGGTTCAACAAGCCAGAACCCTACAGCCTGCGCAGTAGCACTGTGGTGATATATCCCGTATCTATGACGACTCTGTGATACTCTGTTAGCAGAATATATCAATAAGTGCTCCACACAGTACCCATCACCATGGTTACACCTTATCTGTAAGATAACACTCTTCAAATTAGAGCAAAAACAACAGAAAAACAGACAAAACAAACAAAAAGACCTGTGCAAAGACTCAGAAGCATTATCATCCTACAAAAGGATTATAACAAGAAGGGTTCCACTCTCATCTCATAAATGTGGCTGATCAAATCATTTATGCCATTATGGACGCTCAATGCCAGTCTGTTGAACAACAGTAAGACTGCAGCAGGAACATGGTCATGCAGCGGGTCAACAACAGTCCGGCCCTAAAGGCTGTTTATTAGTGTGCTAATGTTGTGTAATGTTAACCCTCCATGTGTCCAGCACTACTTGGGTTGTGTGGAGGCTGGGAGGCAGGTAGCTACAGATAGGTTTACAGGGGGTGGCCCACAACAGACAGGACGGTACGGTAAACCGGCAAAGAGGAACGCCGTTTTAAAAACAAAGGTGAGAAACGATCGCTTCCATCACTTTGTTTAGAACGGAGAGGCGAGAAAACACAGAGAAAGAGACATAGAGAGGAGAGAAGACAGGACACATTGAGCTAAAGTGATTTTAGTCCTTACATCACTGTGACAAGCAAGCTTCACCCTCCCCTGTAAAGAGAGGACATTGGTTAATACTTCAGGAAGGATCCTGTCCCCACAGTCTGATTGGCTGACTGACTAATTGCGTGGACATCTCAGTAATTGTCCATCTGCTAGGCTAATTGATATGGATCAAAGCCAATCCATTCTAGCTCTCTTTTTATAAATGGGTCCGACAAGTAAACTCTACAGATCAACATAAGGTCTATTTCTGCCTTTATAATTGACCTTAAGAGTTGAGCCTACAGCTGGCCAGTCAGGTCTATATCAGTATGAGCAGTCGATCCAGCATGGTAATGAACCCATACTAGCTGCCTATAAGGGGACAGGCCACTGACGACCGACAATACAGTTGAAGTCGGAAGTTTACATACACCTTAGCCAAATACATTTAAACTCAGTTTTTCACAATTCCTGACATTTAATCCTAGTAAAAATTCCCTGTCTTAGGTCTGTTAGGATCACCACTTTATTTTAAGAATGTGAAATGTCAGAATAATAGTAGAGAGAATGATTTATTTCAGCTTTTATTTCTTTCATCACATTCCCAGTGGGTCAGAAGTTTACATACACTCAATTAGTATTTGGTAGCATTGCCTTTAAATTGTTTAACTTGGGTCAAACATTTCAGGTAGCCTTCCACAAGCTTCCCACAATAAGTTGGGTGACTTTTGGCCCATTCCTCCTGACAGAGCTGGTGTAACTGAGTCAGGTTTGTAGGCCTCCTTGCTCGCCGCACACGCTTATTCAGTTCTGGCCACACATTTTCTATAGGATTGAGGTCAGGGCTTTGTGATGGCCACTCCAATACCTTGACTTTATTGTCCTTAATCCATTTTGCCACAACTTTGGAAGTATGCTTGAGGTCATTGTCCATTTGGAAGACCCATTTGCGACCAAGCTTTAACTTCCTGACTGATGTCTTGAGATGTTGCTTCAACATATCCACATAATTTTCCTCCCTCATGATGCCACCTATTTTGTGAAGTGCACCCTCCTACAGCAAAGCAAAGCAAAGCACCCCCACAACATGATGCTGCCACCCCCGTGCTTCACGGTTGGGATGGTGTTCTTCGGCTTGCAAGCCTCCCCCTTTTTCCTCCAAACATAACGATGGTCATTATGGCCAAACAGTTCTATTTTGTTTCATCAGACCAGAGGACATTTTTCAAAAAATTACAATATTTGTCCCGATGTGCAGTTGCAAACCTTAGTCTAGATTTTTTATGGCGGTTTTGGAGCAGTGGCTTCTTCCTTGCTGAGCGGCCTTTCAGGTTATGTCGATGTAGGACTCGTTTGACTGGGGATATAGATACTTTTGTTCCTGTTTCCTCCAACATCTTCACAAGGTCCTTTGCTGTTGTTCTGGGATTGATTTGCACTCTTCGCACCAAAGTACGTTCATCTCTAGGAGATAGAAGGTGTTTACTTCCTGAACGGTATGACAGCTGCGTGGTCTATACTTGCGTACTATTGTTTGTACAGATGAACGTGATAACTTCAGGCTTTTGGAAATTGTTCACAAAGATGAACCAGACTTGTGGAGGTCTACCGTGGATTGATGGCAGCATTCGCAAGAAACTGAAAGCGCGAACCACTGCTTTTTACCAGGGCAAGGTGACCGGAAACATGACCAAATACAAACAGTGTAGCTATTCCCTCCGCAAGGCAATCAAACAAGCTAAGCGTCAGTATAGAGACGAAGTAGAGTCGCAATTCAACGGCTCAGACACAAGAGGTATGTGGCAGGGTCTACAGTCAATCACGGATTACAAAAAGAAAACCAGCCTCGTCGCGGACCTCGTCGCGGTGTATTGCTCCCAGACAAACTAAATCACTTTTTTGCTCGCTTTGAGGACAATACAGTGCCACTGACACGGCCCGCTACCAAAACCTGCGGACTCCCCTTCATTGCAGCCGACGTGAGTAAAACATTTAAACGTGTTAACCCTCGCAAGGCTGCCCAGACGGCATCCCCGGCCGCGTCCTCAGAGCATACGCAGACCAGCTGGCTGGTGTATTTACGGACATATTCAATCAATCCTTATCCCAGTCTGCTGTTCCCACATGCTTCAAGAGGGCCACCATTGTTCCTGTTCCCAAGAAAGCTAAGGTAACTGAGCTAAACGACTACCTCCCCGTAGCACTCACTTCCGTCATCATGAAGTGCTTTGAGAGACTAGTCAAGGACCATATCACCTCCACCCTACCTGACACCCAAGATCCACTCCAATTTGCTTACCGCCCCAATAGGTCCACAGACGACGCAATCGCAACCACACTGCACACTGCCCTAACCCATCTGGACAAGAGGAATACCTATGTGAGAATGCTGTTCATCGACTACAGCTCAGCATTTAACACCATAGTACCCTCCAAACTCGTCTTCAAAGTTCGAGACCCTGGGTCTCGACCCCGCCCTGTGCAACTGGGTACTGGACTTCCTGACGGGCCACCCCCAGGTGGTGAGGGTAGGTAACAACATCTCCACCCCGCTGATCCTCAACACTGGGGCCCCACAAGGGTGCGTTCTGAGCCCTCTCCTGTACTCCCTGTTCACCCACAACTGCGTGGCCATGCACGCCTCCAACTCAATCATCAAGTTTGCGGACGACACTACAGTGGTAGGCTTGATTACCAACAACGACGAGACGGCCTACAGGGAGGAGGTGAGGGCCCTCGGAGTGTGGTGTCAGGAAAATAACCTTACACTCAACGTCAACAAAACAAAGGAGATGATTGTGGACTTCAGGAAACAGCAGAGGGAGCACCCCCCTATCCACATCGAAGGGACAGTAGTGGAGAGGGTAGTAAGTTTTAAGTTCCTCGGCGTACACATCACAGACAAACTGAAATGGTCCACCCACACAGACAGCGTTGTGAAGAAGGCGCAGCAGTGCCTCTTCAACCTCAGGAGGCTGAAGAAATTTGGATTGTCACCAAAAGCACTCACAAACTTCTACAGATGCACAATCGAGAGCATCCTGTTGGGCTGTATCACCGCCTGGTACGGCAACTGCTCCGCCCACAACCGCAAGGCTCTCCAGAGGATAGTGAGGTCTGCACAATGCATCACCGGGGGCAAACTACCTGCCCCCCAGGACACCTACACCACCCGATGTCGCAGGAAGGCCATAAAGATCATCAAGGACATCAACCACCCAAGCCACTGCCTGTTCACCCTCCTATCATCCAGAAGGCGAGGTCAGTACAGGTGCATCAAAGCAGGGACCGAGAGACTGAAAAACAGCTTCTATCTCAAGGCCATCAGACTGTTAAACAGCCACCACTAACATTGAGTGGCTGCTGCCAACATATACTGACTCAACTCCAACCACTTTAATAATGGAAATTGATGGAAAAAATGTATCACTAGCCACTTTAAACAATGCCACTTAATATAATGTTTACATATCCTACATTACTAATCTCAGATGTATATGTATATACTGTACTCTATATCATCTACTGCATCTTTATGTAATACATGTATCACTAGCCACTTTAAACTATGCCACTTTGTTTACATACCCTACATTACTCATCTCATATGTATATACTGTACTCGATACCATCTACTGCATCTTGCCTATGCCGTTCTGTACCATCACTCATTCATATATCTTTATGTACATATTCTTTATCCCTTTACACTTGTGTTGTATAAGGTAGTAGTTGTGGAATTGTTAGTTAGATTACTCGTTGGTTATTACTGCATTGTCGGAACTAGAAGCACAAGCATTTCGCTACACTCGCATTAACATCTGCTAACCATGTGTATGTGACAAATACAATTTGATTTGAAGCAAAGAGGCACTGAGTTTGAAGGTAGGCCTTGACATACATCCACAGGTACACCTCCAATTGACTCAAATTATGTCAATTAGCCTATCATAAGCTTCTAAAGCCATGACATCATTTTCTGGAATTTTCCAAGCTGTTTAGAGGCACAGTCAACTCAGTGTATGTATGCAAATTAGTTCGCAAAGAGCCAGGCGGCCCAAACTGTTGCATATACCCTGACTCTGCGTGCTATGAACGCAAGAGAAGTGACACAATTTCAGCTTGTTAATATTGCCTGCTAACCTGGATTTCTGTTAGCTAAATATGCAGGTTTAAAAATGTATACTTGTGTATTGATTTTAAAGGCCCTGTCAACTTAATGTATGTAAACTTCTGACCCACTGGAATTGTGATACAGTGAATAATAAGTGAAATAATCTGTCTGTAAACAATTGTTGGAAAAATTACTTGTGTCATGCACAAAGTAGATGTCTTAATCGACTTGCCAAAACTATAGTTTGTTGACAAGACATTTGTGGAGTGGTTGAAAAACAACTTTTAGTTACTCCAACCTACGTGTATGTAAACTTCTGACTTGAACTGTACCTCCACCAGTCCGCAGATAGAGTCCATTTACACATCTCACAATGAAAAGCTATGTCTAACAGATATTAAACCATTTCAAAATATAACATTTATTTTTTTAAATATGAGGAAAATTTAAAATATTCTAGAAATATAAATAAATAAAAGTAAATCAACAGAAACCTTGATTTTCCATACCAAGTACGAAAACATTTCGGAAAAAGCTTAAAGGCAGAAAATAGCTTTTCTTTGGGCATTGAGAGTGTTTTGCGGTAAAGCAGAAGTGTGTTCTTAGACATAATGTCTACTGCGTGTGTATGTCACCAATCCTGAACTCCATAAGCGTAGAATACTTGTTCTGGTATAGACCAGCCTTGTTGAAAGTATATACCTCAGAGTATCACTATGTTATTGTGATTATCATTCTACAACAACAGGACATGGAACCAAACCAGGACAGATCAACACAGCAGGCCTGCAGAGACATACTAGGAGACTTACTACAGTGGAGTTGGAGAAGATCAGACGCAAGCAACAGACCCACATAGGGCAGGGTGACACACTTCAAACAGGGAACACGTGGGGGGAGTGGGAGAGATAGTGGAGAGGGGGGCTGAGAAGAGAGGGTGGGCACCAGATATTAAACCATCACAACGCCAGTCACCCATAGAAGGAGTAGAGTCCTGGAACACGATGCAAGAAGAACAAGGCAACAGCTAGAGAAGTGTCACTT